>NC_137543.1:49442152-49487152 GCF_963082525.1 Nesoenas mayeri | reverse complement strand
CCATACCCAGAGGGTTATATCAATCACAACATAAGGAGTTCGGGAATAGACTTCTTCCACCAGGTGGGAGAGACCTTTTCTCTGCAATATGGCATCATTTGCTTCCCATGATCTTTTGGAAGTTTTATTTTTAAAATACCCTGCTCCTGCAAGGACATTTTGGTGACAGCCTCAGTCTCTTCTGCAGCCTCCCTGTGGCACAGTGTAGTTGTGGCTTTTTGTCCTTCAGAACAGGCTCTACAGGGAGGGAGATATTCCAAAATTATGCTGTTGACGGAGTGTGAAAACCAGACATCAGTGGTATCATACCCTAAGACAGTTGGTCACCTCAATGATGCAGGTCCACTCCTGACCTTTATTCCTCCAATACTGCAAATATCTTAAAAGAGGAGACTTCCTATCTGACAACAGTATAATCAGCACCAAATCCAGTAACTAACAGACACTGTATGTTTGTAGTTCACAAGGCATCACATTGTTAATGAGCAGATAAAACAAGAAGAAAGGGCTGTTCTTTGTTTACATCACTCCCTTCATAAGCAACAGATGTCCTGATAGACTAGACTGCATGGGCTTTGTTGGTTGAGAACCTCCCGCTGGCCCTGGATGAGAACCAAGCATCCATACTGATTTTGTTACAATTGTCAGCTACTTTTGTTACTACAAACCATGAACTGTTGCTGACTCATCTGTGGTCCCACGGGCACAGAGGAAATAATGTATGGAGTCATGCAGTGACTCCATGTATTGTTTTCCTCTTCAGATGACTACTGCTTGCTCACCCAAGTGTGCTTTCTTGTGGGGTGCCACACAGTTTCTTGATATCATTCTTCCTGGTGACTGCGTACATGAAGAAATGGCTGTCAGACTGACATTCTTCCGATTTGTCAATGACATTGAATTATTTAAGTGTGTTTTGTGAGGACCAAGATTTAGGTGAAGACAATCCATCCAATACCCAGTCCAGCGTACTGCCAGTGAGACACAGTTAGTTCCAGAGGCACACAAAGACCGCATGGACTCTTTCCAGAGGGGCATGAATTCTGTGGTGTTGTGCTGTGATCCTGCTGGGTTTCCACATTCTGGGCTCTACACGAAAAGCCAAGGCCAAACAACCTTCTTGTGTGATGTCAGAGGCTCTCTCATGGTTCAATGCATAGACTGAAGTATAGATTACCTTTATATTCTCCTACAGAATTTCATCTTTAGAGTACTTCAAACGTCAGCTCATGACAAATGCAGAAATGCCATTACTGAATATGGTTTTGTACAGAGAATATAATTGTTCTGTGTCTTGTCATCCACTTTGACCCTCAGATTCAAGCCATAGGTTACAGTGCTGCTCTTATCCACTAGTCTTACTTAAACTGGGGCCTATACATGACAGAGGGCAGATTTCCTGAGGTGCTTTACTCAGAGAATACTCCTCTGGTTAGCTCCCAAAAAGCTGACAGGTGCCCTCAGTAAAATCTCCACTTTCACGAATCTTATTTCCCTTATTTTATCACAGTTTAGATTTGTCAGCTTTGATGCTGCAGGGCCAATTTGGTGTGGGTTGTGTTTTGGCTGAAAGGTGCTAGAGGAGGAAAGAAAACACTGAAGAAAGCTATAGCTGAGGTAGGGAATAATTGCTGAGAGTTCAAATAGCATTTACCTACTGATCCTAATTACTGCTCCCATTTTTATGATCCCTGGCAAACACAGTTTTATAAACTGAAAAAACAAGCTCATGTATTTATTTGTTCTCACACAGAGCTTTTTGTCATGACAGTCTGTAAGTGCCCACCTTGACATGCCATCAAGACTTCCTCCCTTAAAATGTTTTTCTCAGTCTCTTTGGCCATGGAAGCTGCAGGTGTCATACTCACACAGTGTGGCTTTGGCAGGGGGCACATACTCCTCCAACATCCAAAATCAAGCATTCATTACAGCATATGCCATCGAGAATGACTTGTTTCTATATTCTGCTCAGTGAACCAAGATTATCTACTTCACTGCGAAGAACTATGTAGGAGACCATCTCCTTTGTTTGTTCTGTTTTCAGACAGACAAAAGGCAAGTTTGATGAATGACACATGGATGCCACAAAAAGTTGTTAACTAGAAGTATTCTATTGTTTCCCACTCCAGAACTTCACCATGTCTCTGATAACATGGCAAACTCCCACACTTTCAAAGGGAAACTGCCTTACATCTTCCCCCAAAACCCTCTTCCCCTTTAAAATACAGTGTCAAGGCTAATTTTCTCGTCAGTGCAGGTCGCAGCTTGTTGGTCCAGATCACATTTACAGTGGGAAGCAATGTAATGCTCCCTTTTCATTTCTCCTGGCCTGCAATCACTTCATTTCTGAAGCAGAGGGCTGTGTGAGTCTGCTCTATAAAGCCCTGTCTCATCAGCACTGCTGATGTCCAAGTCATAAGTCTGATAGTAGTCCAGGTATCTGTGAACACCACCTGAGTGAGGCACAGCATAATAATAAAGATGGCAGCAGTGCCTATATTTCACCATGCTATTCTTTTTTGGTTTTGTTTTCTTTATTTAAAAGCAGTTGGTGTGCTCCAGCTTAAAAATAATGATAAAGAAATCAATTATTTGACTCTCCCCAATAATTTTTTGAGCCTTATCTTTAATATGATCTCAGGAAAAGACCTGTTAGTATTCTCAAGTTACTAGCACTCAGCAGCTGATGTAGCTGTCTACAGCAGGGTCCTTCCCATCACATGTACACTTCCAAGTTTGGGTTGGCGATACTAATAGCACACCCTTGAACCGTGTCTCCATTCTTCAATGTGACACTAAAAGTGGACTGTGCTGCTCTGCAGCATTTTGTCAGCTCACAGTGATCGAAAGATCCTCCCCGAGGCTCTTTGCTCCTTAATATCATGCAGAATTTCTGCCTTCCCTTTCAAAAGAAAATTCCTTGTTTAACTTCTCTAGGGTCACTGTATACTGGTGCAGAAAAAACAGGTGGAAGACAGGTCTCTCATGTTAAATTTCTGTATGCTTCAATTCTCCATAGATGATTCACATCACTTCTGGATCAAATTACCTAGTTTTAACTACTGACAGGATCAAATTAACAAGGTAGAATGGAATATGAAATGAAACACATTGTAATGAGGGCGTGACACAGAAGTACTGCTAACAGATCAAACTCTCTTCCCCTCTTCAAAGGTACCTGTACGCTCCTGTAACTTAGAGCAGGCTGATAGTGAACAGACAAATTCAACAGGCTGAGCAATACATTTGAAGCTAAGTACACCTCTGCCTTCAGCGATCGAAGGCCTCTGTCTCCTGGATTCAGTCACTTGCCAATTTCAGAGGACACAGGTGTGAAACTACTGTTTCCTACAGAAATGTGTATTTCAAGGAGCTGACTCTGTGAAAGGACTGTCACACTGTGCACACAACATACAACATCAACAACCAAGTTAAGCGGAAACCAGTACATTTCTGTCCTTTGCAAATCAAATGCAGACTTGGCACATCCACACTGTGCATTAAAGCAAACATAAAATACCCAAGTTTCTGGGGAACTTGCCAGCCCTGGAACTGAAGCAGCATCCTGAGAAAAAGAAGTCGTTTGCTCACAAGTTAATACAACTCTCCTACTTAGAGAGCTAAACTATCTTTGCATGACACTATACCACACATTACAGACATAACACAATTACTGCTCAGTACTGCAAAAATCTGAGATCCATTCTACTCCATTCTATGCAATAAGCTTTTCTTCTTCATCACCCTCCTCCCTTCTGATATACAGACAACAATAGAAAATTCTGGGTAACATCAGCAATACAGGGTCTTGAATGTCCATTATTTGCTTGTGCTCAGCCTTCCTGTACTTCAGTAGAGATGTGTATTATCAACTAAGGGCTTCTGAACAGATTCAGCTTAGGTTCCCAAATTAATCTGATTATTACACTGAGCACAAAGTCCTTTCCTCATGTATTTACTTCTTCACTTGCTCTAGCAAACACCAATAAGTAACTGCAAATAAAATGCTGCAGAAGGCTGCCACAGTAATACCTAACTACCACTTTTAGAGAAAATGTTAATCTTTGTGTATGTTAAAGTGTCTGCACTGAAATACAGAGTTCTGTTCCCTCATTTTGGATGCTAGTTGTGCTTCCAGCATCACTTAAAAGCACAGAGATATGATCCTGTTTACTCTTTTGTTTGGTCACACTTATTCATGTCAATATTTTAATCTTCTAAGTTTCATAAATTAAAGTGGAGCAGTGACAAGCGCAGACAAACAGAGGACTGTTGTGTTAGTTTTCAGTGCAAAGTGACAGGGGTCTCAGATACCTCTGCATCCCTTCAACTATTAAGATATTTATTCAGCAATTAAAGATTTTAGAAATCATGCTCTGCACTTCACCTTACTTAGATGATTTCCCACCCTTTTATTTCTTCCACAGAAGACATTTTACACGCCTGCAAAATTACTTAGGCTGGAGATCCATTTGCAAGTCATAATCTTACTTCAATGAGTAGCACATTATGGTCAGTAAACTAAATGTTGGGTATACTTCTATGTATACCTATTTTCAAATCATTTGAACAAATGTATATGGTATTTAGACATTCAAAACAGCCAGAGTTAACAGATGTTGCCCTCTAATCTTTAAAGCCTCGTCCTTTACTTTGGAGTTGCAGAAATAGGTATTTGAGATCCCAAATAAAACATAGACTTCTGAATACAATTCTATAAATAGCAGCAATTTGTTTAAGGGCTTGTTTGCCTTTGCATACAAAAGGATTCCCAGAAAATGCTTTCTGACATAGAAGCTTTGATGGATGGGACCCAGTAGTTTAGATCGAGATACAACCTTGTAGCAAAGCACTGCTGGTGCAAGTCTTATACCCTCAGATCTTACTTCCCAGTCAGGCTCCATAAACCATAAATTCAGAGTCACAATAATTCACTTTTTGTCCCAAATGCAATGGTATAATCTTTCATGGGAAAACAACAACATGCAAACCAGTTCAATACTATTACAGCTATATATGGAAATCCATTGTGGGAGTGGGAGGTGGTATATGCATGGACCATGACTTGCTTCTCTGTAACAATATTAACTGGCATAACTAGCATAAGAAAAAGGCTAGTTTGTAATTCCAATTAAATTAGTAGGTCTGCCTTGTACTAGTAATTTCATCCTGGAATGCCATGTGCTCCTATTTCCCATTTAAGCCAAGAGGAAAAGGACAAACAATTGTGAGAAAAGCAGCACCACTAAATAAAGAACTCCTGTTCACACGCTCCATTCCTCATGGCTCTAACAGAGGATCTCCAGCAGCATTTTCCTGCACTTGAGCCTCATGATGCTATTTTAGAACAACATGAACAGACAAGGTAGAATTATCCTTGTACTTTTCATGTGTGTTACTTTTTCTTACAGAATAACCTGTGCATCTTAATGCCCCAAATTTGGAAGTGCAGCATTCCTGACTAACAATTCCCTGGTATGAAATGGTTTTCACCTTGTATGCAAAAGTTTCATTCCTGGATGGCCTGGAAGAAGTACTGGAAAGCATTAGATTGTGGGATGGTCAAAAGAACAAGGCAATGTGGAGAAGGTTAATATTCAGTGAAATTACTTACCTTTGCCTGTAAAGTTAAATTCTTGTCTGAAGTGTGCCAAAAAGGTGTCTTTTAGGGGAGGCAACAGCTGAGCATTTCAGGATCACAACTTCGGATGCAAGCACGTATATCTCACCTTAAGCAATTAGGTTCAATTTTTTATTTAATTTTTAAGTACCTGTAAATCTTCATAACCTTACTGAGACACTGTGAGCATAAATACATTAAAGGCCTAAGGCAAAAAGACACTGTCACATTGGGACTTAAACCCCAGACAGACAGGATTTAAGAGAGACACAATCAGTATTTCTACCAGTCTCTGCAAAATGGAAGTTCAATATTAATAAAAAATTAAAAAAAAAAAAAAGTGCTGTATCCCTTTATCTGGATGAAAACATCGAAGTTACTAATTATCTATATGAAGCAGAGGATTCTGCCAGTAAGTAATTACTTATGAAATGCGATGATAATTTGTCTAACTCATCTACTCTCACCTGGAACCCTCCACATTCAACTCTGCACTCTCTGCACCTTTTCCATGTAGGCTGTTTTTTTCAGGATCAGTAATTTCAAACAGCTTAAAATCTACTCATGGCTTAACAATGGAAGAAATGAGTGGACTTTAAACCTATTTTCTTCCTGAGGGAGCAATGGCTTCCATTAATTTCCTTGTTGGCAATCAAGTAGAATTATTTCCCCAAATCTGTATTGAATAACCATGTCTATTCTTTCACTTATGAATCTTCTAAAAGGAGAGGCAAATAATCATAACACAAGAGTCCTAAAAGTGAGAAACATTAGTTGTTGATGTTCCGATTTTTACTACTCTTAGTTATTTTTTAAAAAAAACAGTAGATCAAACACACAGATCACTTTCCTTTCTACCAGGACAAGAGTCTTCCATATTTTCAGCAAATGTAATAAAGAAAGGAAGAAAGTTAGGAAATTTTAAAAATAAATGAAAAGGGGGGAGGGGAGACAAGAAGTTAGAAAGACATGGCGTTGAATAACAAGGCAATGCGGGGAAGGTTAATATTCTGTGAAATTACTTACCTTTGTCTGTAAAGGTAAATTCTAGTCTGAAGTTAACTGGCTTTCAGTCTGGGAATAATTTCTTTATGATTCCTCAGCTTAGAGAAAACAGTGGTACTTGTGGTAATGCTAGGAAAGCAGGCTTAGTGAATGAGTTTAATCTTAAATGTCAGGGAGGAAACAAGTCACCAGGCATACCTCAGACTGGAAATAGGAATTTTATTATTTCCTCTTTCCTGCTCTAGCTCACAGAAAACAGTGCAAACTGAGTACAGAAGAATCGTGCCAAAGAACATATGAGGACTCATTTTATGAGATCAGTTTTGGAGTTGCAAATCTTAAGGTAAAGTAACTTTATTTAGCTATCCATCTTTGAATGATTAATCCACTCACTGCATGAACTTCAAATGAACTACATAAATCTCAGCCAGGTCTATGTTAAAAAAAAGAAATAGAAATAGGGGGAAAAGTATGAGATCCTGCAGGCATTTTGCACAGACAGGCTTACTGTTTCTTAAAATACTGTACATCTGATGATGCTCACAAGGTCTGGAAAAGGGGAATGCTACAGTCGTTACTTACACAATAATATAACATTACACGTGTTATTTTAGAAGCATTTCACCAGTGTAGCTATTCACATACAAAAATAGATACTTCTTGGATCCAGGAGATGATGTACAGTTGAAAAGGGAAAGGAGAAGGGAGAAGGGAGAAGGGAGAAGGGAGAAGGGAGAAGGGAGAAGGGAGAAGGGAGAAGGGAGAAGGGAGAAGGGAGAAGGGAAGGGAAGGGAAGGGAAGGGAAGGGAAGGGAAGGGAAGGGAAGGGAAGGGAAGGGAAGGGGAAGGGAAGGGAAGGGAAAGGGAAGGGGAAGGAAAGGGAAAGGGAAGGAAAGGGAAAGGGAAAGGGAAAGGGAAAGGGAAAGGGAAAGGGAAAAGGAAAGGGAAAGGGAAAGGGAAAGGGAAAGGAAGGGAAGGGAAGGGAAGGGAAGGGAAGGGAAGGGAAGGGAAGGGAAGGGAAGGGAAGGGAAGGGAAGGGAAGGGAAAGGGAAAGGGAAGGAAAGGGAAAGGGAAAGGGAAGACAACCATCCATGTTTCTCACAGATGAAAGGCTAGCAAAAATGCTAATTGCAAAGCATATTTTTAATTGAAACATACAACATAATTAGACTAGAATTTTAACATACAACACCTTGACAGCCAAACACTATTCTAGAAAATACAACTGAAGAGTTTTGTATTGGAGCCATGTCCCTAAAGCTAATATGCAATCTGATTAACTCACAATGACTCTTCTTTAGTCTGACTTAACTGCTTATTGAGAAGCAGTAAGAAAGAAGATTCTTTTATCCAGCATTTTAAGTGATGTATAAGAAAGGAGAGAGAGGATGAGAGGTTGCTATAATGAACAACTCAGAGCCAGTCAAAAGTTGCAACATATTTTCATAGAAAAAGATGCTTGCTGAAAACAGGTGTCTGTTTTCCATTCAAAAAAAGACACTTCCACAGGAGTAGAGGATATGTTAAGAACCATTTTTACACTGAAAGTAAAATTTCTTCAGTTCCAGTGTCACCAAATACAATTGCAATGTGTAATCAAATCTTATTTTCAGTCAATAGCAAAATAATTAATTTTTCATTTGTTCGTAGAAGTTGTGTTCTCTGTTCTTCCCATTCCCCCTCCTCAGAAGGAGGCATGTAGTTCTGATAAGACTATATATTTCACCGTTAAGAGAATAGCTGGCAAGCCTATAAACTATGCAAATAACATTTGGATCGCAAACCACATTTACTACACTTGGCTGATGGAAGAATGATTATTTCATGTCTCGATTCACTAAGAGCATACTAGCATACTGACTACCTCAATACACAACATTTCCTGTATCCTTCATAGCTTCCACAGTTTAGTAAACACATCCCACATATTACAGTAAAAGATTTCAAATCTAAAATTTTCTTCCACAGAGCATCCTATATTTATATATCCTAGAATGCTATGGTAGGAAAGGGAGGAATGCTGCAAACATTTTACGGCAATTGTACTGGAGTCTGTTACAACACGTGGTTTGATTTTTAAACTATCTAATAGGAGGCAGAACCCCAAGCCTGAACAAGTGTGTATTAGAAAGCATACATTATGCCCTCTATCGAAAATTACGTAATTTGACAGTAAAATGTATAAGTAAGCCCGTAATTACCTTAAGTGTCTGCCACACAGTCAACCCTCTGGGCTCACAAGTCAAAATATTGTGCTAGAGCTCCCAGAGAACAGAAGTAAGGAGGAGAGGGAGGGCCAGGGTATGACTTGAGGGTTAAACACTACCCTGAGCCGCTCCCTTGACCCCACGATTCCGAACTGTGTGGGACTGACAGCCCTCACATGCGGAACAGCTTCTACAGCTCCGGTTGGGTTATCGGGGCCAGGCTCCCTTGGCATTTGTGAAGAGAGTTTGTGCTGTCAGTCACCTCTGAAACGAGGGAGTGACAAAGAGGAGTCATACTGTTTTGAAACACAGAACTCCCGTGGGTACTACTCACCTGCAAAACGGCTATTTTTTTGGCAACGCATGTGTGGAATAATCCACCCATTCACATCTCAAAAGTTGCAGTGCAATCTGCTTTTTGCGGACAGCAGAGATCCTGTGGCATTTTGCACAAGAGTGGGAGGTTTGCCACGTTATTCTTGGCCAGAGTTTCCTGTCCCCCCCAAGTATGCCTCAAGGGTCTTAGCTGCCGTCTTCTGCAAAGCTGGCTACATTTCATGGTATTGTAGATAAATAGTTGCAAAAAAAAAGATGTGGAGCATAAAGAGTGAAAGGCACTGTGCATTCTTACAGGTATATGAAATACAAGGTTTGCCCAACATGCAAAGAACAATACTGACAGACTGAACATGTATTTATTAATCAGATACATCTGTTAGCCCCTTTCACCACCCTCACAGCATCAGATCCACTAACGGAGGTGTGGTTTCAAAAACATCGTATGAAAAAGTCTGTAGTACTCACAAAATTCAGAGATTCTCTTTGATTTTGTATCCAAGCCTATTAATTTTGCAATAGGTAGAATTTAGCCTTTAATTTGTATTGGGCATCTTTCCATGCCCAAAGAGGAGAACTGCACAAGTAATTTTAAGCACTCCAAGTACTGTCCATTAACTGAAATGCAACAGAAAAGGCCTCTCATGAAGCCAACTCAGGATACACAAACTTACCCTTGACAATAAATTTGGGCCAGCTAGGCCTGCATTGAGTTGACAGAAAACATTTTCTCTGTGGAATACTAAACACTCTCTTGCCTCATGCCATGAGGGTTAAGTGTTCCTATCACTCAGAAACTTCTTGTGATACTGTCAGTTTTATCCACTATGGCATATTCCTAAAGAAACATTACACAAAAGCTGGAGCATTTACAAAAGTGTTCAAAAAGTGATCAAATTGAGAATGAGACTGTTGCCATGGATGACTGTGCAAACAGCAAGATGGGCTGTAGACCTCAGATTGCAGCTATGTTCTTGGTTCCTATAGAAAGCATCACAAAATCCAGCAGAGGCTGCAGAATAAAACTAAGTATACTGAGTGAGTTTCAGTCTGCTATTCTTGCTGAAGTACCCAACAGGAATAGTAGCACTATTCTAGAGATCCACAGACACAAACAGTAGAAGAGTGAAGAGTGAAAAAGGAAGGAGAACAGATGAGAAAGAGAGAAGCAGTAGGATACTCCAGCACCAGAGAAAATCATCTCCACCCTTCTCAGGCAAAGGGAAAACCACAGCAATACCCAACCTGTTGATAGTGGAAAAGGTGAGAGAAATAAAAGGACACTTCCAGAAACAGTCAGTAAGAGACAGGAAAGTATAAAGATAACAAGGACAGAAAAGTGGAGCCTCAGCAGCAAGAATAAGCATGCCAAATAACAAAAGAAAATCAAAGACAATGACAGGTGGAGAGGGTCACAGAAGAGGCAGAAGCCAGTTTTAATAGGATAAACTGCATTCTTCCATTTTCTCGGCCTTTGCTCCTGAGAGCATCTGGTATCATGGCAGACAGGAGAAGCTTTTCTCCTTTCAGACTAACCTGCCACGGGAAACACCACAGCCTGGCAGGTGTTTGGGAAGTGCTATTTGGAAGTAAGTTTGTTAAGCGCTGACTATTTTGAAACGACAAAGCATCTTGGAAAGGCAGAGATCTGAGTGCCACAGAAAAGAATCCTGAAAGCAATAATACAAGCGAATGTGAAATTGAACTCACAAGTAGAAATCCTGCCCTCAACAAACTTAATGACATTTCCATTGGTTTTGGTGAAGCAAAGATTACAGCCAACCACTGATGGACATAAATTGAAAAACATTCTCCAGTCAGGCTACACAGATAGCTAGTGAAGGAAAGACTGCCCTGTAATGCAAAATTTTCTAATCATAACATCACAGGAAAAGCAAATATTAAAATTGTTTCAGGTATTTCAAATGCAGTTTAAAAGAATAATTAGAATCATACAGAAACCTAGAGTTATTGACATATTAAACTAGTTCAGGACAAAGGATGTGTTGCTTAGAAACTGAATTTACAGGAAAGATTAAACACGCTCAGTATTTTGCAAAAATGCAAGCATCACTTCTGGCTATGTATTGAAGTCAAATAATAGCAATAAGAAATAAATGCATGCATATGAAAAATTATTGATGTTAATTTATGTGTTAACAGTTAAACTGATGTGTTGTGCACTCATGCTGAAGCCCACATTTGTCAGAGAAAGGTAAATTAGCAACTGCCGTTTCATTTCCCTCTGCTTTGCTTTTACAGCTGCTAGAAGGTTTGCAAAGTACTTGAAAAACTTGACCCTTCTCCAGCCTCCCCCGCATGAGTCACCCAACCTTCCTCCAGTCATTACCCTGCACTTCCTGCTGGGATCCAGCAGTAAAACAAACGAGAGACACCAGTTCTGGTCATGGTGAGGGAGGCAATAAACCAGTGACAGGTATTTTTATGAACTTTTAAATGAATTCCCATATATTAAACATATCGACCAAGTGCCAATCCGGGTCATTATCCTATGGAGAGTTCTATTTCAAAAGACATTTTGAAGCACTTCAGTTCATTCCCTGTCCTCAAAGTATGCCTTCCTTGTTTACAAACAGGCAAAATAATTTACTGTATTTTATATGTTTCAGAAATATTACAGACAAAAATATTAAATAATTTTACTTGTGCATGTATAAACTCAACATTATTTTAATAACATTCTTAAGAGTAAATTTAACCCAAAATTTCACAGATTAAGTTCCAGCATTTCATGTCATTATTAAATCCGTCTGAAACACTCTTTGTCAAGTTTGAGTTTTTAGAAGTCAACTGCTAGGTCACCTTTTATAGTTTGCTTCAATTCACCATCACCATTTACTAAACATGGTCACTTCTGGGAAAACCCCAGTTTATTCCCCCCACCCAAATAAATACCAAATGATGTATCCATTGAGAGAAGTGATCATGCTTAGTCAGCCAAATTTAGTAACAAATTTACCCATTTCTGTCCACAAACCCCCACAGTATTTTAGTTCCAAACTTGCCTACTATTACACTAAAAGTACTGAGAGAACTGCTGTCCCCATGAACTCCTTGGGTTCATTCCCCAGTGCACACAGGAGACACAACCCCTTTAAACTTCAAGGAGTTCCCATTGCAGTGTAGAAGAGAAAAAGTCAGAGATTATGGAATAATCATCTCCAAATCGATCAATTTACCCCTGAAGGTAAAAAACTGAAAGAAAGAAAAAAGTTGAACAGTTCCAGCTTGCCTTCTTGAAGGGAAAGTACCCCCAGGGCATGTTGTAGAATGATCCCCATCTCTTTCTCCTGATGCTTATTAAGAGGTCATAGATCTCAGCTAGACTACAGCATTCCCAAATGACATCCCCAGCTAAGGACTATGACCTCTTAGTACAAGTACAGGGAAGTAAAATTAGGAATATTAAGAGTCCACATTAAGAGTTTGCCTCAACTATCAGTCATTTTGGAAAAACAGTTGGAGTTAATGACATATCTGGTGTCTTGTGAAAAACAGAGGAGCTTTAGAAAAAGAAACTGCAAGTTTCAGAATTGTCCATAGGTGCAGCACCCTGTGCCAGGGGTAAATTTCTACATCTGAACATCACAGTGGATTTCCACAACAGAATATTCAGTGCAATAGGTATCTTTCTCAAAAAAGCAAAAGGTATGGCTCAGAACATCCTGGGTGAAACAAGTCGTGCTTCCTCTTTGTCTCAAGCCTATTCCCTCTAACAGTAATAGTATGGAAGTGATTTTACAACCATCTCAGACAGGTTATTATGCCAAGACCAGGCAGGTATTGGAGTATCTTTAAGGACCTTTCCCCTCCAACAATTATTTTTTTTCATAAAAAGCATTTTTTTTTTACATTCTCCAGATGATGCTTTGGAGGATAAACTGAGCCCATATAGTTGGCGTGTTGGTGAACGACCACATCACCCAGAAATCTTAACACCCTACAGCTGGTTGTATAAACATGAATTAAGGTTCTTCTACAACTGTATTAAGGAAAGTATTAAAGAGCTGTGGGGCATTTTGTTACATTTGGCTTTCAAGCTATGAATTTAACTGCTGAACATATAAGTAATGATAATCTGTTGTACCTCCCATTCCGTTCATTTCTAAATGGTAATTAAAGCAAGCACCAATAATAAAAACAGCAAGTATTTCATGAAAATTATTTTAGAAGGAGCAGGAAATTCACCACATAAAAAGACTAATTTGTCATGGCAACAAGACCCATTTTGTAATACACTGACAATATATTCTAAATATTTCAGTAAAACAGAGGCATAAAATAAACAACAGGTATTTACAGTAACTGATTCTCTGAAACACTGTAGTCGATATAGACTGTAGGTGTATATATGTGCATATATGCAAGACAATCATTATTTTATTTTTAATAGTGTGTCTATTAGAGTCATACACATGAATTCCCATTGTACTGGGTAAAGGTCAGGGTAGCTGTGACCCTATACCAGCAGCAGCTTTACAATTCAAAGTCTGTATTACTGAGGACTGTGAAAAGCAAGACAAGCTTGGCCACAGGATCCATATTGATTACAACAGTAATTGGAAGCAGCATAGTTATCATAGGGTAAGTAATGACTATTTTTTCTTCTTCACATATGTGCCAGTGTTGATGATTCCCCCTGCCCCCTCCTTTCTCTCCCCTGCAGGCAACCATCTTCCTTGGACAATGAGAATTAGGAATTTCAGCTGCATAGATCAAATAGTGATTATAGTACAGCTCTCTCAAAACTGGAATGAGCTCTGCCAGTTATGTCCTCCACACAAGGCCTGAAAAAGGTCAGTGGATTACCGCATGTCATCACCTGGCAGATCTCAGAAATTGGACCCTCTTCTGAAACAGGCAGGAGATGTCACTCGGGCACTGGGAGAGCATATTTAATACTCAATGGGAAAGACACAGTAGCCAAATGGTAACACAGAAAGATACCCTGTACTGCCCATTTGGAAATGCTCTGTGAGGAAACGACTTGACCTTTATAACACCCAGCAATGGTTATAAATAAATGGAGCAACAGACTGGCAGTGTAATAAAGCAAAATTCTGCATCTAGCTAGGGCAGATTTTCAACTGAGTGCCAGGAAGACACTTGAACTAAGCCTGAAAAAGCTAGGGAGCAAGGCAAGTCAGAGCTTGGAGACAGGGACAATGACGCACAGCTACTTTGGTAACCACAAAATACCAAAGGCAGAAGAGGAACTATTTATAATATTATCGTGGCCACTCCCAGAGCCTAATGCTGTTGCACTCACCCACAACAGTATGTCAGGTGTGTTTAATTGATGCTTTCACAGTCCAATGCAACAAAAAAGCACCATATGGACTTGTCCTCTGTTATAGTTTAGACTACGGCCATAAGCCCTACTACTGAGCATGACTTGGGAAGAAGACACTAAAATAAGGTACATTGTTTACATAAACCTCTGAGTACATGTGAAAGAACAGATTCTGGATGACAGGTACATTACATGTTTTAAATGTCAAAACAGTGTACTGTTGTCCTCAATATTCACTCCTTATTTTGAGTGAAAAGAGTATTTACTTGAAAAGCTTTGAGCAGAAGTGATCAAAAGTATGGTTCAAATGTGTGATGCTCAGGTCCCAGGGTGACTGAATTCATGTTCTGGACAGGAATGGATACCTTATGTGTATAACAGCACTTTGGCCAAACTCTGCTGCCATACTCCATTTGCCCAGTAAGGCGTGGATTGCTGCAAGATGAGCCCTAAGAGCCCTGTACATGATGCTAGATTATTTACAAGACAGTTGAAAAACAATTGTACCAAGAACTAGACCTGGTAACCCCTGCACTGGGGCTGCCTACACAAAACCCCTTTGCCAATGAGAAAGCTCCAGTCTCCGGTTGAATGGCTCCTCCTGCAGCCCAGGACTTCTGGGCCGGGCTGGAGGTGCCTCTGTCCATGGTACTCACAGAGGCAACGGTGTCCTCACTGGCGCAGGGACACCAGTTCTGATCCGGTATCTTGCTGTTATAGTGGGAGTTCAGGTTCACACAATGTATAGTTCTTGGTGGATACATACAGAAGATAAGCCAATCAAAGCTATCCTTGCCATTATATGCTAAAAAGAATCACTGGCCTTTTTAAGTAATGGAAAAATCAGGCTACAATAAGAGGGAAAAAAGAAGCAAAACTGAGGAAAAAATATCCATGAAAGATATATAGGAAGCACTCAAAGCTCCTTGGAAGACACCACCACTTGCTTCCTCTCCCGTCTGTAAGCAGAACAAGCTTTCTGGCACTTACAGTTAATTCTCATACATAGGTTTATTATGAAGACACCACCACTTGCTTCCTCTCCCACCTGCAAGCAGAACAAGCGTTCTGGCACTTACAGTTAATTCTCACACATAGGTTTATTATGGGGGTTCTCTGAGTAAGAATAACAGTTCCATGATACAGACAGAGGCTGCTTTCATTTACAAGGGGTCACTGACAGATAACTCAGGAAGTGCAACAGGTTGCTTTTAAAACATTCAGGAGGTAAAGATCTACTGGGTTTATGACTGATTAACAATCTCAAGAGCAGAGATTAATGGTTTCCAAGCAAAAGGGGGAGGAGTTTATGCCTCCTTTGCCCATGTTGGCTGTTCATCATGGATCTCTCAAAGTAAGCACAGGGGTTTTGAAGAACAGCAAGAAGGCTATGCAGCCTACTTTCATAGCTTTCACCTCCAGCATATACAAGTTGCCTCCACATCTCAGCAGTACCAAGCTACCTACAGAAGTACTTATACAGAATTTTGACATGAAAATCTAAGAATGCAATTGTCAAGACCTTCATTTGTCCTCCCTAGGAATATGCAGTTCTGCATATGAAATTATGTATGGCAGATTCTCCAAATTGCTATTATTTTAGCAGGCCTTTGCCATTCTGTAACACATATAAATCTTCCATCCAAGTCCACTGACAGGCTTTTCAGTGCTCTCTGAATTCAAAATCACAATCTTTGGAGGGAGACAGACTATAGCTACCTCCCTATTCCCCCTTTTCCCCAATTTCACAGATCTGGAGTTGCAGATATGGGTCCCAGACCACATCTTTCTGAAAGGATCTGAGTCCATGACTTCCAAACTTTAAAAAGTGCATTGAGCTACCGTGTGTATTGGCTGGGACAGAAAACTGGAGGAGGGGGTCTGCTTTTCACTGTCTCAGTCAAACAGAATGTCATTTTGTGGAAAAGAAGTCAGAAGACCATGGTCCAAAGCAAATGGAAAAGTAGAAGCATGTCTCTGTAGTATAGCAACGGGAAAGCCCTCTAGGGAAAAAGAGAGGCCTAAACTCAAGCCTCCAGTCCAAGCACCGTTTGTCTTTCATTCAATAACTGTTTAATGTAAAATCTACATGCAGTCTTTGGTGCAGGAATTCTCAAGAGAAACAGGGTGACTCTCTCAAGTGAAGTAACTGTACTTGGCGAACAGTGCTTGGCAGTGTGCCACTAACTGCAATGAGGCAGATGAATATGCTTTCGGTGGATCATAGATTTAACTTCTTAGGGTCCTTGTCCTCAGAAGCACTTTTATCAAGCTCAGATTTTTCCCTGTACTGCAGAAATGACCAAGGAGCCCTGCCATGTATCATTTCTCCATAAAGATAGTGGAAACTGAAAAAACAATGGCAAGATCTGCAATATATTTAGCCAGCTCTAGGATTCTTTTGCTAGCAGGAAGAGCAATTCTAGCTAGGATATCAAAGCACGACAATGCCAAGTGCTCACAAAATTTATCTTGTAGTCTCAGTGTGCACAGCATACATCCTTTGGGACAAAATTCCCTGCAAAGTTTTCAGGTCGTCTAGTGAAGGAGATGGTCCTGGCATTACCAACTAATTCAGAAAGATGGTAGGTTCCTGGGCACTAGGAAGAGGAGAAAAAAGGCAAGAGAAGGAAAGCATTATAGTGGAATCCCTTATAACCTCCCATTTGTTAAGTCCATGATCACTCATGGTGCATGCTGTCTGCGAAGCTGTTAGGTAGCACAACCTCTTATTTCTAGACATGCAAGAATGTGTTTCTCAACCACACAGGAGGATGATATCCAAGAAAACTAATTTTGGTCGTAACACAGAAATCTGACTTAGCTAGAAGTTCCCAGCCCAAGGACAGTCCAGTGCTGATGGAGAGCAGCACTCAGAACAACTGGTCCCTAATATATCTGCTGGGATTATTTTCAGATGATATGCTAGAGGAATCTCTGGGCAGGGCTAGAGAGCAGGACTGCAGCTCCTCATTGGCAGGGAACACACAGCTATAGCTAAGAGCCTTTTCAACATCAGCAGCAACTTCGGGCATAACATGAATGGCTCTCAGCTCTACCTGACATACTCAATCTGTCAAAGCTCTAGCACTAAGCTAGAGCCCAAAACATGAAACTAAGTCTACCTAATCACCACATCAGCCCTGTGGTTGCCTTCAAAGGGCCAAATGTAATTTTAGGACTGTATAAATATAGGAATAGTTACATTTGTACAGTCCTAAAATTACATTCGGCCCTTTGAAGGCAACCACTGCGCTGATGAGGCCCCCAGTGAAAATGAGTTTGACACCCCTGACCTAAAGGTAAAATAAATTTTTACCTCAGAACACTCTTAGCCTTGAAGCTAGGACTGCATATGATTCAGTAGCCTGCTAACAGACAAGTTTTGCAGCCTGTTAAGCTAATGGGGCCAGTAGTGAAGTCAGGTAACTTGCACTAGGTCTACTGACATTCAGGTGGAGGACAGTTATCTTGTGTACCAGCCAACTAGGCTGGCATGTTCAATGCACCTTTGACTTCAAGCAAGGCACCACCATACTGTTCTCCTTTTTCTAGTTTTGCTCTGGTTATGAGTGGGACTTCTGATGCCAAAGTGACATACACGATCTTCAAGAGAAGCAAGCTTTAGCTGAATGCCTCTGAACACAGAGTGAGTCAGCAGAGAGGGAGTTCTTACATATACAGAGGATAGTTCATAGACTATAATCCCTGAGGGTTTGGACTGAAAGGTGAAATAAACAGCACAAAGCACTGTGAAGGAAGAAGAGATACAAATCAAGCAGAAGATGAAGAAAAGTGTCTGACAAATTGTGTCCTACCAACAGCATATATGGCAGCATTGCAAAAGGTTAAGTTTCCTTTTGGCAGATGAAGCAGAGAAGGTGATGGCTTATCAGTAGTACACCACATTTGATCCTGCAAGTGCTTTCCTACAGTGAGATCTAAACTGACATATGCTAGAAGGGCATCACGTTCATAGCCATGCTAATTGGATCCTTTACTTAGATACACAACTTAGAGGATGACAGTGTGCAAGTGGCTCATGAGTTATTAAAAGGAAATGCTGCAGGAAGGATAGAGTGAGAAAAGCATCAACATCAGAGAGAAACACTATTAAATCCATATTTTTATTGCCAATCTTTTGTAATGACTAAATTAATATAATTTAGTATCTCATCTGCCCGTGGTCACAAGTATTGCAAAGAATTTTTTTGGACTTTTTCCCCTGTTTATGCTTTATCTGTATTCCACAAACATCACAGCAATTGTCAGCAATTAACATAAATAAATCATCACCTTTTCAGAGAAAGCTTCAGTACAAGAATTTCAGATGATAGCAAAAAATATTACTAAATAGCTCATGAAGGAACTGTTCCATCCCCCATTGAAGTCAATGGGAATCTTTTCATTGACTTCAATGGATACTGGATCAGACCCAAATTGAAAAGATAATAGTGCACACATTAGGATGAAAGAGCAGCTATACCCTCCTCTAGAAAAAGAATATGAGGTCAATTCAAACAGATTACAGGAAGGAACCAGTTGGAGAGAACATTTTTCTTCTCCCTTGAAAAAACTGGCAATGGAACAGAAATCCAAGATCCTGAAAGCCTAATCTCACAGAGTTGTAAGTAACTCTCATCCTCCACTATCCTCTGAACAGCAGGGGGGACTGACACCTTGAGAGATTGGGACCACTGTTTAATAGACCAGCTCCCCTGTCCCCATTCCTGTCTTTGGTTGGGAGTGCAGAGTGAAGATTCAACAAAGCCATTTTACTCCTTCCACTGAAGTGTCAAATCTTCAGAAGAACACATCTAGCATTATCAAATGCAGAAACTAGAAGCCCCAGTATCAATCATAGATCCTACAACAGCAAGCCTTAAGCATGTTACAAGGTTGGTAGAATGAGGGGCAGTCAAGATACTCAACTCTCATGTTTCATGGTCACTGTTTTACTAAAGGGTTGTCTTACACCACTGTTTTGTCATCCTGTTCGTTCCATCAACATAATTGTTGATTTTACCTGGTATAATTATATAAAAACAACTCTACAACTGGGTCAACATGCACAGTTCATAAATTCTTGCAGTGCAGCTCGCTATGCATCTCACAGAGCACCTCCAAAGCTCAGTAAAATCCAGACAAGCTGCAGCTGGCTCAGCCATCTAAAAACACAGGGTTTGGAGGGCTTCAGAACTCAGATGTGAACTTCAGAGGCTGGCAGTCCTGGCATTTTTGCCTAACAGAAAATCTGGGTAACTTCAGTACTTGAGATGGCATCCAGATTGGAAAGATCATACATCAGGATAGATGATACACTCTTCCCCACTCCAGAGAGAACAAATTTGACCCAAACAACAGAATATCATAGAAGAAATTCCATTTTGGTAAACATCTTGTATGGCACCCAAAGGCACTGGTGGAAGTCCAAGAGAAAAGCAAGAGTCCAGAGCTTGCCTAAAATGCTAAAAGCAAACTTTGTCAAATATGTATTGTGCTTCAGACGAGAAAGGTAAGCTGCCTGGCTGTCAACTGTTTGTCACTGATTAACTAAAAATAATCTAAAATGATGAGGTTTTCATAAATGTTATATCCTTTGTGTTAGGCCATACATGCTGCTTAGGGCCTCGCATTGAATTCACCTCACTAACTACCTGGATTTCTTTGCTGGAGAAAGAAAAATTGATCAACTCTGGCCATTCCACCCAGGCCCCTCTCTCAACTTAAGGGTTTCTTTTGGTCATTTGTATTTAGAAACAGAGGACAGTTGGCTTTTTGTCAACATGGTAGTCCAGAAGGTTTAGGTTTTTATTCACTTCATTAGCTTTCAACAGTCCAATCTCTACTCATTCGCTATCGTGTGTTTCCTTGAAAGAGAGGCAAAGATATTTTTAGGAACTTAAACAATTTTCTTCAAGATTCATTTTCATTCCCCCATTCTCCAACATCAGATATGTATTCCTGCCTTTACACATGCATCCCAAATCGACTAATCCACCATAACCATTTTCACTCTCATTTACCAACACAACCCTCAGCAGAACTGCTGTGTTGAGGAGTGGTACTCCAGGACTCTTCCTACTTACTGTTCCCCCCATCTGCTTTTCTTCAGTTTCTCAACCCAACTGTACAAGCACTGTTTAGTGCATTCTACTCACAGCTTTAAAGCAGAGAAACCATTTGGTAGAAGTGGAGAGGGGGGGCATCAACCAACTAACCAGAAAGGAGAAATGGCCATATCAGATTAAGGTGAAAAAAGAGGGATGAATAAACGGGATCTGAGGCAGGAAAGTGGAGATCCAGAGGATCAGGGCAGGGGCAAGGCTTTCTCGGAGAGGGAAGGAAGAGACAAGCTAAAGCCACTAATTTTTCAACATGGAAAGAAAAAAAGAAAGAAGAGAGGTATGAAGAAAAGGGGAGAAAAACATAAAGTTTTTTTAAAGTCAAGAGAATATCAATACTGCCAGAAACCGTGAGCAATATAGAAAAATACATTCTAAAACTATGTAGGAGTGATTAGGGAATGTCAGAACTGACTGCATCTTTAGTTAGAAAAACATTTTACGGGCAAGAAAAGGCAAAGTGATATATTAATAAAAGTAAACATTTTTTGCTACAGCAGATCTTCATTTTCCATAATGTGAGGCTGGGACCAAATCATTTGACAAATCCACATTACTTCTCAACTTTCCTTCTGCTCCTGCCCACTTATTCCTCTTCTGCTCACCTTCTTCTCACACTTCATCTCGAAGAGCAGTACTGCTGCTCGACTTTTATGTGATCCTGCCAGGACTTAGCCTACGGATCTACTGGAACCAATAATAACTCAGCTCTCCAAACATGAGCACATGCACACTTTCTAAAAGTGTTTCCAAATGAGAAGGATGACTTTCCTTGTTTATAAAGTCAAAATAAAGAAAAGTGTTCAACATAAGCGCACTGCACATAAATACATTTTACACTGCAGAGGCTAAAATTAAAGTATCACCTAATAAAATATAAAAATGCCTTTCTGTTAATACTGAGTCTAGTTGGACCTACGGTGCGTACCATCAAAAGACCTACTAAAACTAATGGGCAAAACTACTTCAGCAGATTTCATGTGGTTTCCCAGGTGAGGGGCTCTCTACAGTCACTTCAAAGAGGAACCCGGATTGGCTACAGGTCCATTCACCCAGCTCTGCTCAGTTCAGCAGTATCTGATCAGCACCTGGTTCTGCCCCTTGACTGAAGCTGAGATTTTATTTTCCCCTCCAACAATTTGCTTCATTCCTCTCAACTTTCAGTTACTGGTTGCTGTACAGTCATTTGAAGTTGACTAACGCAACATCCAGCCCAGATCTGCAACATGCCATTGTGCAAATTCATTCATTGAGTAGTTGCACCTAAACCCCACTTACAAACGTCTTCTGTGTTCACAAGTGACTTAGGAAAATACATGTATAAGTGAAGTATGGAAAGCCATACAGTGTGAATCTAGAAAGTACACGCAGCGGCCAGGCATAGACAGCTAACGAACACTTTAAATACAGTGCAAATGCAGTAATTACCCATACATCCTTCAGTAGGAAGGAAATTTTTAATGCCCCATTTGCAGTATAATCTTGTCCCAGAATCTGTTTATGAAGGTCTCACTGAAGCATTCAAGTGCAGGAATAAAATAAATGAGAATAAAGGAGGGAGATCAGAAGCAGAGGATGGGAATCAGAAATATAACAGTGCACAAAGCCACAAAGTGATAAGTATTGTTTACCTGTCAGTTGACATTGATTAATCTTGTGTTCTGTGATATCACTCAGTGACTCAAACACCTGGAGGCAGCTGTCACAGCTGTGCACAGCTTCTTCTTCTAACTCCTCCCCTTCATCCGGCCTTTTCTTGCAGTCTAGCACCTCTCCATCTTCTGCCTTGTCTTCTAGTGCACAGTTAGGGTCTGAAAGAAAATCAAGACCATGACGTTAGGCATCTAAGAAGGGAACCTTTAAAATGAAAAAAAAATCAAGGTAGGTTCTTGTAGTGTGATGAGAAGAGACATATACGGCATGAGCCTGCAGCACACTGTAGATTTTATTGCTAAATAAGCAAAGGAGGCTTTTTCCTGAATTTTTTTCTAAGCTGAATGAAAGGAGAATTTCCCTTCTACTCCCACAAAAGCAGTTCCATTTCTCACTAAAGCAATTCTTCCATGCTTCAATGTTAGGTTTGTCAATTTTATCACAGCTATTGAAGCTGCTTTGATCATTTGATCATTGTAAGAAAGGATAAACCACCTATGCAATTAGTTTTCAATGAAAAGAAAAACCAAATCAGTGAGTGTGCAGGAACTTCTTTTCACTCTTAACCACAGCGTTTCACAGGAAATTACCAGAATTAAAAGACAAACAAATTTGATTTACATAAACATGAAATTAATCTTGACTTTACAACCCATTCCAGTACTTTATCACCACACTATTTGACACAAACAAAGCCCTGGAAAGATTATACCCTGGGTCAAAATGCTACACATGCTTTGAACTCCTGCATGACTTAAGACAAGCCTGATAAAGTTTCTGTATTTGCCAGATCATGGAAAACTGTAAACTATTGTAAAACCTGTATAGTGCAGAAGGAGAGCTTTGTCTGTCTGACATGCTGACAAGCATTTTGGGGATAGTAGGATGGCTCCAGCCTCAGAGCAGCAGCCCTGAGCCCAGCTGAAGCTTCTAAACTGGAAGAAACGTGAGGTCTCACGGCCATCCCCTGTGCACAGAGAAGCCACACAGCTCACTTCACGACCTCAGTTCTGCAGACAAGCAGTACAAAGTGACATAACGCAAAGTCTAGAACTTTTCCTCCTCTGAGGAAGAACAGAGCAGCTTTAACTACTCTTGACTTTTTGCCCGCTTTACTAAAAGCTTCCTTCAAAAGACAGAAATAAAACAATCTGTCTTCCCTAATAAAGCAAGCTGGCACTTAGTTTTGTTTTTCCTTGGGAACCACAGTACAACAAGTGAAATGCAGAAGAAAAATGGTTGCATACATTCCAGCAAAAGGAATGCAAGTGCTTCATCGCTTTTATCTGCTTGGGCCACCTCATCTTTCCTTTTAGACATTTGAGAGAGTGGAGACTGAAACAAGTCATTTTAGAAAACAACAACAAACTCATATAATAACAGAAGATTGTGCAAGTACATTCTAAGATGTTATATTCTTTGGCCAAGCATGTTGCTGATCAGGAGTAGACTCCTTGTCCACAGCAACAGAGAGGTGGTACCTGTGAACCCACTTTATTTAGCATTGCAATTGATTAGGATCATGCACAACTACTTGAAAGGAGATAAAGTGAAACACGCTAATACTAAATTCACATTAGAATGGGGAAGGGGTGAGGAGGTGGAGGAGTGAGATTCCATTGTAAATCACTCTTCAATCCTCCGTCAGTGACGGGGACCCAGCCATCCCTGCATTTGCCACTGTGCGCAATGCACAGGTTCTTGCTGCTCAACAGTGAAGGTCAGGGCTCCCATCATCTTTCTACACCCCTTGGTCCACACTGCTGTACCCTGCGCTTCAGCTGCTCAAACACAGACAGATCCGCCAGCAGCAACTGGAAATGACCCATGTCAGGAAGCCTTCCTCATGCTGTGTGGCTTGTGATCAAAACCAAGGAATTTATTTGACAGGGGTAAAGGGCAGAATTTATTTTTACAGGAAATATAATAGAAAGGGAAAAGAGATTAATTTTAAAAAAATAAAAAACACATTCTGAAGTAAAAAATGTATTTGGTGTGCAAAACCTCTGCCCATGCACTGAGTGCAGCCCTTGTATGACAAGTTACATTCACAAGGTTCTTTCAAGAGTCAAAACTTCACCTTGAGTAGCTACGTCCAGATAGCAGAGTAGTCTGGACATTTACAAAGCAAAAAGGGATGTTAATCAAATAAAAGGATTTTATGGCATTTCAGCCATTGCTTTATGCTCTGAATCTAATAACTCCCATTGCCACTTCACTTTCCAAAATATTTTGCAAGATTAATAACAGTAGTTAGGAGATCACCAGGTTATAAGCAGTCCAGAAAAATAAGCAATTGTCTTAACTGTTGCAAACTGACCCCAACATCATTAAACACTTGTTGGAAGGCAGCATGAGCACATTGCATACTATTAGTTGTTCAGCTCAAGCTCCCAGTTTCATCTCATAAAACTGACAGCACTCAGGGAAATGTGGGCACTGGGTTTGAATTTTAACACAAGTATTTAAATGCTGCACATAAAGTTTACAGACCTGTTTGTTTTAAAATAAGGGTAGTGTCTGACTCTGCTTTAAGCACAATGCTGAAGGAAAAAAAAAAAAGGGAGGGGAGGGAATTCTTGAGACTTATTATTCAGAAACACTTGCACTTTGCAGGAATTCAGCAATACACACACACATAAGCACACATGCAGCCCTTAGTATACAAAAGCCTAAAGAATCGCTCAATTTAAAGCTTCCTACTTAGAGACCAGTTATTAAAATTAGAATCATTTGAAGACTAATAAATGTTTTGCTTCTCCTTCTGCATTTGCAGATAGAAACTCTACAGGGACAGAAGTCAGTCAAGCTTATTCCCTTCTGCTGCAACTTTAGAATACATGCTCTAGCCAACTGGCACATTTGTTTTTAGGTCAACACTTAAGTGGGACCCTCTGGGACCTAGGTTTGAGTTTAGCCTACGACAGCTTTGTGAAATGAGTTCTGGCAGTCTCAGCCCCTCTCAATGAATGCATTTCCACTGCGATCTCCTTCCACAAAGAGATGTCACCACCAAAATAAAAATATATTTAAAGAGACAAAATATCATTTGGACACCCTGTGAATAGATAGTTTTTCTGTTACAACAGGTATCTTCCATCAGGAGCTGATCTAACCTTAAATAGTTACTTAAACTGAGGGTAAGTTGCCTTATTTGAGCTGATGTTTTGAAAGACTACAATTTTTAAAACGTATTTTATAAATGCAATACGCATCCATCCAGACTTTCTCCTTAACCTCCTGTTCAAAGCTCGTGCCCGCATACAGACTTCAGGGCAAATGTCATTGATCTCCCACATTTCTTTCTCCCTGGTATCTGCAATAATCACAGCCATAATTCCCTCAACAAAGATTTTCTTCATAGTAATATTACCTTTCCCAATATCTGCAAATGCCACTGTCATTTCCAGAGGCTCCCCTGCCCTATTTCAGAGGCTGCCATGCGCCAACTGAAATTTTTCAGTACACATCAGCAACAGTACACACATCAGCTCCAACTGCAGATATCAGTGAAAATTATCTACTATGGAAAGGAGGGTTACTTTTTTGGAACAGAAATAATTCAGTCTATGAAAGTACTTTTAAAAAAAAAGAAAAAATAAAAAAATAAAAGAAGAAGAGAAAGAACAGTTGTCTTCTGTTACCAATCATGTTAACATTATTTATAAATGGAAATTAAAAGAAGCATGATTTTCTCATTACTGTGTTTCCTGGCAGGTGGTTCTCCCCTTACCTTCTTCCTCCTCCTTTTAAGAGATGTTATTGCTGTAACTTGGTCTAATAAAACTGCAACTTTGGGGAAAATGAAAAATTGCATTGGCTTAAAAGTGTTGGAGGCAATAAAGCCATGGACTTCAATTATTTTCAAGTATGGGAGCGGTTTAAGGCCAACCAGCAGAAATTCTATTCTGCCCATGTAAAAATGAGGTTTCACCACATTTACTTTTTATAACCCATATAAAAGTCAAGCAAAAGTAATGAATATCTAAAAGCCATCTCAGTGGACTGGGAAAGACTATCTGTATTCTTGAAACTCATCTTACATATTTCTGCCTATGCTACAAGGATCCACAGCTAATCACAACTAAAACATCAAACTACCAAGAAAACAGCCTCCTTTCCAATCCATTTCACTGCCTAGCAGTAGACCTCCTTCCAAGCCACTTCTGCATGGAAAAGTGCTGGAAAAAGAAAGGAAAACTTAGATCATGTGGTTATAATTATTACCAGGCAAGGAATATTTCTTCAGCTCAGTGGTAAAGTAAAACTCTGTCGCTCTCCGCTCCCAATAGTGTCCATCGCAAAACAACTGCCTCATTAAATCTCTGCAGTAAGATTAATATGCCGTAGCTGCACTACATTTATAACTTGGTACTCTATAAAAAGCACATTTAATGGTTAGAACCAGAGCTTAGATACAAAGTATTACTATAAAAACTTCTGGCAGTGTGTACACAGTGTGG
The DNA here is from genome assembly GCF_963082525.1 of Nesoenas mayeri. NCBI lineage: Eukaryota > Metazoa > Chordata > Aves > Columbiformes > Columbidae > Nesoenas > Nesoenas mayeri. The sequence continues at coordinate 49,460,430 of NC_137543.1, read as the reverse complement.
GCCTTCTGTACTGCTTGCTCTATCAGAAGGGGTTTTGTTTTTAATATTGGCATTGCATTCTTGTTATAGAGAAAAACAGAATGTTAAATCTTGTCTAGAAGCAGACAGAGAACAACACAGGACATGATAGGAAATAAATAACTAGCAAGACAACTTAACCATTGAGAATTATTTTAAGAAAAAAATGCAGAAAAGCAACCATTCCTTGTCATATTGATCTCCAGTTTTGCGGCCCTCTATTTTTCAACTTCATGTGCCTACAGCAGTACAAGTTTGCTTTTTGTCAAGTTTGCAGACAGCTAAATGGAGACATATGTACATTCAGAAGAGTTTGAGAAATTTCCCATTAAAAAAAACAGAGAACTCTCTCACTTGTATTTCCTCTTTTCCAACAATACAGTTTATACGCAGAGCCACTAAAACCTATAAAAGGCACCAAACCCAAATCCACAGGACACACACACACAGGAGAAAGATGAAGTCTTCTAGCTGAAGAAAAAATTAACTGCACTCGTCACTTTCATAAGGAGTGACTCCAACTGTTCTCAAACAAATTACCTACACATATTCAGAGATGACTACCCTTCTAGGAATATCCTTAAGGAGTCAGCCCTTATTCTAAAAGGTGACCTCAGCTGAATGAATGAGACTATTCAGATGAGTCAGTCCTGCTCTTAGATAAAATCCTGTGGAATCAGTACCAAAGACAGGAGCAAAGTATTTCTTGCATTCTCAGAACCGTATTACATTTACAGAATAAAAGAGTCCTTGTTGCTTTTGGGAATTAACAATTATTTCTTCACGATTATTAACAATACGTATCCCTGTGATCCTGATTCAAACAACAGCTTTGTCCACCCAGTCTCACTGACTTAAAATTAAGGAGCCCTTAATTAATCCCTGACTGGTAAGAAATTATATAAACAACCCTAAAAGAAATTATCCTTATCCATAGTTGAGAGGAATGAATATTCAAGTTCATCTGAAATAGCATAGGGTGAGGTTTTATGTGAGGGATGTAAAGAAGGATTATTGTTAACAAAATTAAAAAAAAAAAAAAAGGAAAAAGAAAATAAGAAAAGAAAAGAAAAGAAAAACATGCTGCACTTTAAAAGCATCTCACTTTCAGTTGGCTGACCTACAAAAGGCAGAATTTCTAATTCTCAGGAATTGAAAGGTGAAGGGAGAAGAATGTTATTTTCCATTGCAAGCCCCAAGAATGCATTCTAAGCCGAAACAGAGAAAGAAGAGCGCAGGCTTTGCAAAAACACCCCGATACGAAAATCCCTCACACTCTTGTCAAACGGTAAGCAAGCACTAATGAAGGAATTCAGCATTACCAGTCTGTGCGGCTGTGTGTCCCACACCTGCCTGCTGGTCCTCTGTTTCATTTTCTTCTACTGTCAGAAGAAAGTAAACAAAACAAAAACAAAACAAAACAAAAAAAGATGTTAGGTGGGTAGCTGAAGTGTTCCAAGCATCTTTACACCAGCTTCAGTTCTGAAAGCCAGTAATGCTTGTACAACACGGGCAAGAAAAGCTGCACTGCAAAGTGCAAAAGTGTAGATTAGACCAAAGCAGAATACGTTACTGTATGGAAGCTACAAATCTGAGAGCAGAGTGACCAAATTGGTTTCATGGCTTAAAAAACAAATCGAATTTCCTCTGGGATATTTGTCATCAATGCACTCTACTGTATTTGTTTATGGAAATAAATGAGAGAATAATTCTGGGCTTTAAGATTCAGCTTGCTCCATACATATAAGAGAAAGCCTTCTCCTGGCAGACAGGAGAGGTGTGTGTGCTAATTCATACACAAGCTTTAAAAAAATAATAATAATCCTACATTCAGTAGCAAACATCTCAGCAGTGCAGACAGCCTTGCAAAGGAGAACTAACCCCATGCTGTTTTACTGTATACACCATGCCAGCATCTTTCCCTTGGCTCGCAGCTTTCCAAGAGCAGTAGAACTAAAAACAATACAATTCTTGTCAGATTCACTATTCAAAACTTGTTGGGCAAGAGTGAACCTAACAAGAGCCATTCTGCTGCTACTTTGAAAAATGAGAGAGCGCTGTTCTCATAAGCTCTGATATGATGCCTAAGTAAGATTGACTCTCCCAAAGTAAAAGTAAGGGAAGAGCTAAAAGGCAGAACCATTTCCTTTTTATTCTGCCAAAGACTTGTGTTCTTTGAGTTAGAGAACAGCGGAGAGAAGAGAATTCATTCTCCCTCCACGGGGGAAAAAGCTGAAAGGGGAAAGACTGAACTTCGGCAGCATTTCCACTCCCAAGAATTCAGACCTCAAAAAATAATCATGCAACTGAGTTAAAATCCAAAGATTTGGGTTTTTTTTTTTTTCGCTGGCTCTTGGGACGAGAGAGTGCAACACTTAGGGTCACATATAAATCTAGACATATATTCAAAAGAAGAGATACATATACACACTCCACAGGTACCTCTTTTCCTCCTTCGCCAACCCCAAGGCTTCATACAACTGGTTGTTTCTAGAATCTGAGTTTCTAGAAAAAAAACACCAGTTTTCATAAGGACACTCTTAGGACACTAGAAACTTGAAACACAGTGCATATATTAGAAAGAGTCAAGTACAGTCTCTTGAGGACTCTAAACAATCTCTATCTCTGTCCCAGAGTTGTGGCTAGTAAGCACACTCTTCCCATCAACAGAGATCTGACAAAGTTTCCCAGGCCCTGGAGTAAGTCAAGTATTTCACAAAATACTATTTTATAAGCTGCCTGTTTCATTTGAACTTGTATTTTGCAGCCATGAAGTTACCAGTACTTCAGGTGGTATGATTTTCATTGTTATGCTGAAGCAGTCATCCCAGCAGCCCTCACAGCTAAAGGAAACTGGTCAGACAAAGAAAGCAATGGGAAAAGCTCAGGAAAAGCTGAGCTTCGGGGAACATGTGGTCAAGCACAAACTAAGCTAAACAGAAAGATTTCGCACAAGAGCAGCACAGATTGGTAAGACTTGTTAATACAGCAAGAAAAATAATGAATACAACTAATATACAATTAAAAAAAAAAAAGAAAAGAAAAAAGGAAAGAGATACCATCTCTTACAACCCCCCCTTAAAGCCACCAGAGGAACCTTTGCAGCAGTCCAACCTGACCCTGTTTATGCCCACCACCAGCTGTTGATCTGTTTCCAAAAAATGATCTCAAGAACGAGCTCTAAAACTGAAAAATAAATCTACTTTTTCATTCCTTGAAAGGAAACTCATCTTGGTCATTAGTACCCACTGATCAAACTTATTAAAGGCTGTAGACATATCGATTATCTACCAATGAAATCCTCAACCACGGCACACATCATAACTCGGTCCAGAAAGGTAATTTAAAAACTCTATAATTTTTTAAGTCTTGAGATGGAATTGAGGTGCCCAAACACTAACTTTCCAAGACTAGATTTCCAAGTTGGAAACCTCAAAATAAAGTAGCTGCCTGCTAAGAAGTAAAAAATATCTGATATTTGAAGCAGATCTCCAGTTCTAAGAGCATGCAAACTAAAATGTAAGAGTTCGTCTTTTGTGCTGTTCTGCACTGAATGTCTGCTGCCACCAGCTGCAGAACCAGCATCTCTTGCTGCTCGTGAGAAGTGACTGCACACTGAAATGTGCTCAGCTTCATGCTGCTGATCGAGGGGCACCAAACACTTCCAGGTCTTGAAAAAAGCAAACATGGATACCTGCCTAAAAATTGTTTTCAGGTATGCACGTTTGTCATGTGAAAACCTGACAGTGTATGCCTGGTGAAACCAAACATTTAAAACTTCCCTGCTATTTAGGGATGTGAAAATTCTGTGACAGCTGAGGTTTGCTTTCAATGAAAGCTGATCAGTATGTCACTATTACACTAAAAAAAAGAGGAAACAAGTATCAGAGCAGGTAACTTTGTGGTTAGTATCTTTCTCAACTGTTGTTCAAGCCCTTTAGGGATTCTCAATCACAAAAGAACCAAGTAGGTCACAACAGGCCATGGCACAAAGACTTGCTAATAATATTCAACTAGACTGACACATTTGTCAGAAAAATTAAAACCACGTTTAGGGGGAAGTATGGTAAAAGGGGCAAGAAAACTATCCCACAAAACCCACAGAATTAGGGAAATCTTAGCATTATTACAAATCATCTACAAAATAGCATCTCATTTTCCTTTGCATTAAGTTAGATCATTCCTCCAGCTCGCACGGGTATTTGTTACATTAAGTAAGCTACAGCTGCTGGCATCCGATAAGATCCCGATTAGCACTTTATGCCTTTCCACAACCAGACTCTGAAAATTTCAGTACTATTTCAGCTCTCAGGCCACTGTTTAACTCACCTGACTACAAAAGGTAGCACGACATGCAGCCAACATTTACTTTCCTTAAACATCAACTATACCATTTTCTTTCACGAGAGGAAGGCAACTTTAAACAGAACCTATATAGTGAGACGCTTTATATTTTGCTAACCAAATCCATTTCTCAAGCACTAGCATGAAATGTAACTGAAAAAAAAGCCACAAGGATGATATACAGATATAACAATACAACGTATGCACAAGTATTAATTCAAATATAAAAATTACTTATACTCTAGGACTGTAATTGTACATAGGGGTGTCATCTTCATTACAGCATATACCACATCCTAGTGTAAGGTAAGACAAATTCTAGGTAACAAAGTGACAAAATACTAGTAAAAGGGAGGCCTCAGGAAACTAGAACAGCAGCTTATGAATCCAGACTGTGAAGGAGTGATGTTACTGCTGAACAGCACTTCTAGATACATTTAAAATAATGTTGTCATGAAAGTAACATCATTACTTGTTCCTACCATTATGTGTTTATGACCACAGGTCACCAGTTTTGTTAGCTGTAGAAATATTTCTCAATTGACTTATCTGTTCCTTAAAAAAACAAACAATCAAGTCCCCACTACTTATTTTCTCAGTGCAACTTTTGAAAAACAAAACAATGGGCAACTCTAATAATATTTTTTTTAAAAAAAGGACCAGATCACCACAACAACTGTGACACCACATTTCTTGAAAGTAATTTAAAAAAAAAGAAAACAATTCAGTAAAGGAAACAAAATTCCAGCATGGCAATCTATCTCCCATTATAAAAGCTCATGTTTGGACAGATACCAGTTTTTTTTAAATTTTACTGAAAAAAGGTATCTCTAAACTGAAGCTGTATCCATGTGAAAGGTTAGGACATTTCAGCTTTGGTACAGCTAGTGTCCAAGGCAAACCCTGGTTTCAATTCAGAGCACCTCTCATGCTTAGATTGCTGAATATCAACATTAAGACCAACTATTCCTTTAAATAAATAAATAAATAACAAGTAGTACCATCAAGGACAGCCAATGAGGAAAACCTGTGGGAATTTTGATAGAGGAGTCCTAAAAATAGATTTAATCTCCTGACTGCTCTACAGCAACACCTGCTGATCAATGAGGATTTTACCCCTTTTGCTTAGATTCTCTTCATGGGACCAATGGTTAGCGTATAAAGGAGTGACATTATTTTATAAAGTTAGTACAAAATATACACAGGTTTTCTAGCTTGCAAAATATCATTCACATTCTACTGCCTAATCAGGATTCCCCTCCACTGAAGAGTTAATCTGTAGACTGTGCATCCTAAGGAAAAGCACAAATCATTTCTGGTTGAAGCCTGGAAAAAAACTTGTATGGAAAAGAAGTGGATAAAATTAAAAATGTGAAAAAGGATATTTTCACTGAGGGAAGCCTTTTGGAGAACTCTGGCTAAGATTTATGGCTTCTGAGCTATTACAAACCATAATAAAATAAAAGCAAAAGATAATTGAAAAAAGTCTATTTTCTTCTAGTCTAGGTGGGTTAATAAATTTTAAAAAAGAAAAAGGAAAAAAAAAAAAAAAGGACTGTCCCAAATGCCTGAGCCTCTTTTCAGCTTGTTAAACAAAGCAGGAGAAGCCACATATCCCAAAATAAACTATAAAAATAGATTGCTATTGATCTATCCCTTCCTAAAACATATTCCTTGAGAGATGTGAAAATAAACCTAATATAGCAACTAAGGCTGTCAGAATGGGAAGTTTAGAATATATATTTTTAGCTAGCACCTTGCATTTCCTATAACTCAATACTTAATCTATAAAGTTCCATTAGCATATGATTAGTAATTCAATTTAAAGCCATCTTTGCACAAAAGCCTTTTTCTTAGGATGGTAACTTTGCCAAGTGCATCTTCAATCTACATGTTTGAATAATTTCTGCAGACAAGTAATAGAGACACTAGCTGTATTAGCATAATCAATACACAATTTACCGAGTTACCCAGACAGAACAGAAATAAAATGTGTGTGCCATTATTTCAGTACCTACAAATGACTGTAATTTCTGGAAGTATCTCTCTACTTTTCCCTCCTCCTCATGGCCACATAAAAACCAAGAGGACATTCATATTGCCACCACCTACAGGTAGATATTAAGTATGATTAAGTAGATGAATCACATAGCAGAAGGCAAATTTAAGAGCCAGTTACAGGAGGTGCTGAGTATCTTCTAACTCTAGTAAAGTCAATGGATTTTGAAGATGCTTCGCACTTGGCAATAATGTGCTGTGGAAATACACCTCCATAGGGTTCAGTCAGGATACAAAACTGAAATTAAAGAAGTTACAGAGTAGTATTAAATGCAGCATCACGTGTCAATGTATCACCTGCTAGGGCTACACCTTCCACCACTTTCTTCTCTCCCCAGATAGAACCAGTGCTCTAAGATTCACCTTTTAAACTCTTCTGGCCGACAGACGTGAGCGCAGGGTTTCACACCTCCCTGTGCCACTTCAAGCAGCAGTTCAGTGGGTGACTCCTGGAAGTCAACAACCATTTCAGGCTGCTCCATAATGTCATTTAAGATAACTGGCATTCAGAAAAGTTCAGAACTACCAAGAAAGTACTGTTTTCTGAACAGCTTTCTCTAGTATCAACACATGTCTATCAGCTACTAGCCAGAAACCCGATTACCATCCTTACTCCCAAATGTACATACACCCAATGATTTTCATGTGAGAAGAGCTGGAAAAAGAAATGCCTTTGCATATTAACATTTCAATATCTACATTCCAGAACCCTATTGAAAATTAGTTCTGTGTGTAGCCACACTGTACAAAAATCCAATTAATCATATGTATGAATATTTGGTTTTGATTTGTTTTCCGTTGTGCTGTGATTTAACCCTTTTCCTATTTCTACTCCTCCAAGCACTGTAACAGTATTGGTACTGGAAATTAATATTTTCCTTGAAAGATTCCTGTTATGTAAAGCATTGTTTTTCTTGCATTCACTTTTTTCAGAACACAAAGCCCCTCATAGCATTCATATTTTTTACTCCTTTCTTTAGTCTAACTCAACACTGAGCTTGCAAGGTTTTGGTTTTTTCCCCTAATGATCTTCTCATAGATTGAATTAGGAGTTCCCAATTAGACTGCAGTGGCTGGAAAATACTATTCTTATGCTAAAATATTTTCCTAGGCAGCACATAAACATTAAAGTAATAAATATACTTAAGTAGAAAGAAATTATGCTTAAGAAATCCTTTGCATATTCTTCCAACCCTTGATCTCAAGTGTGACAGCATCCAAATGTGACAGTCTAAAGACATCCAGTTTTATGTAACATTGTGTGCAAAAAAGGCAGAAGATGCTCTTTCTTGCAGCAGAGGGAGAATTCTACAGAAACTCCAAAGCCAGGGGTGGGGGAATATCTTTTTCTAGATAGCCAAGGCAGTAAATTAATTAATCCTGCCCAGAATGCTAACTGTGCCTCCCTAATCATGCATCTATTAACAAGGTTAAGCTACATCTACGTATACTCATATTTCTATTGTTTAAAGTAAACTAATAATGGTATGATATATTTTTCAAAAAGTACTTTTCTCCAAAGAATCTTAAAGCTTTTTATAAACCTCAAGTAAATTTCAAGCATCCCTAAGACCCTCTATCATGCAAGGTAACAAATTACAGTGGATCTCTGAGTTAGACTGAGAACCATAGTGAGAACTAGCAAGGCAAGAGGGAACCTTTCTGGAAGTCAATTCTTAGTACCAGCATCAGGACTTTCAGCTGTCCTGCCTGTCTTAAACTGAATAATCCACCTCCATTCCTGACAATGTGACTGTGGGCATACAGTCCATTTGGAGGAAAGATAGAAATTACGAGGCTACGATAAATTTTAAGCCTAATTACCAAACCCAGTACTGAACATGAACGTTTTCAGAGTGATTCCTCTAAGTATACTGAAGCTATGGATCACCTAAGCTTTCTTATTCTCTCAAAGGGACATAACTAAGGATTTCTGGTACTCCTACAGACCTTTATTTCCAACTGTGCTTAGAAAACAGGAAATTCATTAAACACAGTCTATAAAACCCTAAACTCATTAAGAGACAACAATCTGAATCAAACTGGCCTATGGATCACAGAACCTTCAAAGTAGCCAGCTTCACACAACTCTGAAGACAGGTGATGTAAGGAAGGGCTATGAGGACCTACAGTAAAGGTTACTGTAGAGGATCATTGCCTTGGAAAGTGAAGTAATTTATATGCCTAAAATAAGGAGTTTTGGCTGCCTGACACCATTGCAACACCAGAACAAAATACAGAGGCATGCTTTAGCTCTGTTACCTAAAGACATACATTTATCTGAGTCAAAAAAAACCACCTCCTTTCAACTGAGATTATCCCTGATTGACCAGAGATCTCCATCTATTGTGTGCCAGGATTTCATAAGGTTATTTTTGATCCCTCAAACTCTCTGACCTGTTCTAGGTAACTTTCTATCATGTAAAACAGCACTCTGGTCTATATCCACAAAAAAGCTCAGGAGCCAAAAACTAGTGAGGGGGTGCCACATCTCTGTTGCCAGAACTTCTGCTCACATGCCTCTCGGGTCAGGCAGTATCTATGGTTTTCCCATCCAGACTTTCTCAGTGCTGTGCAGCTCTATGCTGAAGTCAAACCAAAGCCCCAGCACAGCTGGCTAGTGGAAGATTAAAAATTCTCCTGCCTGCCCTGGCTTTGGACACAGTCTCATGGGCTGGTTCTTCAGCATTTAAATACCCTTCCCCAGTTGCTACAAGATGCTGGCAGAAAAACGTGTGGGTTGAAATACCTCTTCCTTTCCCCTTCTGGCCCACACCCACCAGTTAGATCACTCACCCAGGATGTGGGTGGCACCAGCTCAACTTTCTTCTCTATCAGAAGGATTTGTACTCACGTCATGAGCTTCTTAACAAAGAGCACTTACTCTAAGACTTGAGGTGCACTCATTCATTGCTGTTGAAACTGCCATACCTCATCTACAATACTGACTGAACTAGAAAGAAGGAAAATTAGGGTGATACCTTATCCTTGTCATTAGGGCACTCACATAGGAAGTGGGACACATGGACTCCAGTTCTGGTTTCATTGAAACAATTCATCAGAAGTAATACTGCAGTGAGTACTTGGCAGACCAGGACCCAGGTCTCCCCTTTCTCAATCGGTATTCAAGCCTCTAAAGCTATAAGTCTTGTATACGAGAACTCCTCCTCACCCCCTTGTCCAACAAATACTTAATTACACTTTTAAAAAGGGAAACATCGTTCACAAAAATAAAAGGGTAACTCACACTCAGAGCACAATATGCTGCTGCGTAATGACTGATGTACTCCCTGTGAGATGCAGATTCAGATACCCCGAAACAAAGCACAAAACAGAATCCCTGTCTCTCACATCCTAGCAGGGCAAATAACTTTCCCTCTTCAGTGAAGAGAAAAGGAAGAGCAGGAGCACAATGTCTCTGTTCCTTCTAACTTGGGAGGAAAGGAACAACCTGTCCCCTATCTCCAAAGAACTGGATCAGATAAGTGACTGCTACGAGATACCCTGTTGCACCAAGCAAGACATGCATATCTAGAACAGAGGAGGAGCTATGACACACTACTCTTTTCAAGTTCTTCCTGCTACCTCCTTAAGGTAGTTCCTACTCAACAACACTAACCTACTTATGAATTACATAAATAATCCAAGTGCCTGGTCCAAGATGACTGTTCTAGTAGGCAACCAGGCACCTGTAAACTAAGCCCTGAAGTACTAGCAATGTGCAGCGTGCAAGCCCTTTGGTTTGGACCTAGCCTTAGAGCATTCTGACCTTCATTGATTCACATTTGTATCTGGCGAGTAAGCCTTCTGCTCAACAGATTCACCAGAAATCGCAAACCAAATCTTTTCCTACACTCCAGCTGTTTATAAGCCACATAACGCAATCCCTTCCCAGCGGCTGCAGGCACAGACCAATAGTGACCCATTTCCTCCTCCCATCTTCCGAGTGAAAACCTTACATCAGGCATGGATCTCGACATCCTGTTGTCCTGGAACCAGTGAATCAGAAAGTTCCTTCCTCACAATTGTATTCTTTGGAGGTGGAAAATAATTAACCTCCCCACCCCCTCCTCCTTCCTACTGCCACTGTCAAAGTTAGAAATTCACTTGACTCTGCCTGGAAAGGAAAAAAAAAATAGAGCCATCATAATTCAGTGCCAGAGAAAGTTTTGTTGATAAAAGTATAGCCTAGTCTTCCCAAGGACACTGCCTCACTACATCACATCATCCAGTCTAGCAACACAGCAGGTATTTTATTTTAGTTTTTAAAGTTCCTTTCAAGAAGTTAATGAGTCAAAAATGGAAGTCAAACTTGATAGGTTCGCAAAAGTGAACAACAAAAAAATAAAACTTAAAAAAAATCAATTATCACGGAATTCATTGTTTGAAATGTATTTTCCCAGCAAAACACAACCTAATAATAGTAAGAGCACAACAAGTTTCAGGAACCGTATATGAAAGCCATCTATTGTGCAGTTAACCAGGATATTTAGACTTAAAAGTGCTCCACGCACGTGTGTAACACCAAATGTCTGTGTGAGAAACTAGGAGGGAGATTTTACAGTTCTTGTTAGGTAAGGGCAAATCTCCTGTTCCTGCTTATTGACCTCCATGAGAGAATAAGCTCTCAAAAAATGGGCTTGGGGAAGGAGGGAAAGCACCCATACCCTCACTATCATCATCCTGACCATTTGCCCTCAGGGCAAAAAAGTGTCCTGTTTCAGGCAAGAGGCTGTTTAACTAATGATTAGTACTTCCAAATTTGTAAGAAGGCTAACTACTTACTGATATTATATTCCTAAAGACCTTAGTATGCCCCAATCGCATTAAAAAAAGAAGAAAGGGGATAGTGGGGGGAAGCCACTATACCAACAGTTATATAAATGACTAAGCAGTCTTAAAGGACTAAAAATCCTAACCTTCGAAAGAAAAATTGCACCTAATTGCACCAATATTTAAAAGTGAAAGTATCAGATGAATTGCTTACTCAAAGAATACCCCTCTGTCTTGCTCACATGATAAAAAAGAGTGGGGAAAAAAACATAATGAAAACACATCTCCCTAAAATCTAAAATTTCATTGGGCATTAATTGTGCAGAATTGGTTGAGTAATAACCCTTCAACCCTTTTGAGTGGACACTATACAGATTCAGCTGTACAAAGAAAAGTTGCGGTACAGCATGCACAGCATCACTCTAGCTAAAGGAAAATCTAAAAGGCTCAAATGTGCACACAACAGAATATTATGGATAATCTAGACAAAATCCTAAAAAAAGGAGGAAAGGAGGAAAAATAAATCCTCTACATCTTTTTCTCAATAATTATGCAGGATAGAGGGGGAAAAAATATGTTTGAAACTAAAGGAATCTGAAGTGGAAAAAAAAAACAAAAGCATGACCAGAGTTAACTCATATTGTAAATACAGAGGACACTGGTCCTGGTTCAAAAATCCATTGAAAGAGGGCAATTTTGTGCAGTATTATTAATGTGTGCACAGAATAACATAAAGCAGATTTTTTTTTTTAAAGTAGGAGGGCTGAATTAAAATGTTAATTATAACATGTTGTAATAAGGATACCCCCAAGATCAGCCCTATCATTTTTGCTACAGCATGGTCCCTAGGCATATGGCTAACTACTCCTTGATCATTATCCTGGCTAAAACTAAAGCTACTGAAGTTTAGAAGACTCATATCTAACAGAATTTCTTTCATCTCTAATAATTGCTAAAGTAGCATAATTACTCATACTCGAGGTGAAATAGAACCCAAGTTGTCTAAAATTAAAGTTAAAACAAAAACAATCCTCATCACCTCTTTTGGGTTTTGCACATTCATCTTTTCTCAGAATCCTATGCCAAGCATTGCATTATGATTTAAAAGCTTCTCTTGTGCTATCTGACTTTTGTAAAGAGTGCAGCTGAAAAACTTTAATGCTTTGTAGTAACACACTGCAATATATACATTTTCCCAGCACCAACTAAAACAGGTCCAATGCTTTGTAGACCTGTATGCTGTCCCTTCAGGGAAAAACATATACATATGTATATATGCCATTTTTCTAAGTAAAGTAGCGCATCTTCCCCACCTGCAGCTGGGAGTGATTTTGAGCTCATGTAGCCCTATAAGAACCAATGGAAACCACAAAATACAGTGGGGAAAAGAAGCTAAGGGCTCTGTCTTAAGGCATCAGCATTCATACTATATTTTAATCAATCTAAAAAAGAACAATTCCAAGTATCTTCTTTTCAGTGTTTTATACAGAAAAAAAACCACTAAATCCATATGGTCTACATAAAACGTTAACGATGCTTCCAAATTCTTTCCTCACGTACAATCATTCAAAAGGCAGATTTTTTTTTTCCAAAACGTGCAAGTTTCAAAATACTGAATCATGTTTCAGAACAAAGAAATGAGAGCTATTAAACTAGTTGCAAATTAGACTGAATGAATTATAGAGCAAAATAAAGCCTTTCAAGACCTCTTAGATCATGGCGGGTAACGTTATCCTACACGTTAGATAAGTGCCTCCATACTGACAGCTTCCCTTGTTACACAAGTTAACAGCAACTCCGGAAAACAAAATCAAACCAAACCGAACTCACAGCATTTCTAACCCTCATTTCTAACATTCTCTTTTGTCACCAAATTTCATCTTTATGGAAGTCAGCAGTACAACCAGTAGCTGTTTACATGCAGCTGTTTAGATGTTCACTCCTAATAGTACCTGTTCTGAAGAAAGTAGATGCTGATGGTCACTATAACTCATGCTGGCCCCAAAAATGACTGGCTAGCATTACTGTAATCCTGCAGCTAATCAAGACCATCAATACCACTATGCATTGCCAAAGTCAATGAATATTACTAAAGGTTAAGGATGTTTTTGTTGTCACGGATTTTTTTAATATATAAAGGAGCTGGGGCTTGCTTTGGCAAGTCAAAAGAGAACACTATAAATAGTCTGCATTATAAAAAAGATGCTAATCTTAAACCCTCTTTGTAATTTGTTTTTTCGTGTACTCTTTTATGTTCGATATCTTAATTTTTGCCCTTTTTTGCATGGCCAAGTAAAAGCCAGCAATCCACTCATGCATTAAACAGATGTTTTTGCTTTTCAGGGCAAATGCAATCTTATGAAATTTTTGTTCCCTCCCTATAAAATGATGTCAAAATAATGCATTTCCTGAAAACGGCCCATTCAGAAAAAGTTATTTGGTCCAGTAATACTGAAACTTTAACACAAGTTCACAGAAATCATGCCAATAGTAATTACTGTTTTTGTTTATGCTGGATTGATTATAGTATAATCAGCAGACAATCTAACTTCTTCTGAGTCTAGTCCATGCAATTTAAAAGCCAGAGAGGGTTGGGGCTGAGAATAAACATTCAAATAGCTGACAGATACACAGAAATGTAAAGGCTACTGTTTGAAGGGGATCCGAATGTCAGACTCTCTCTGAACTATTGCTGCTATTAAGTTTTTTGTTTTAATCCACTACTGTTCTACCTTCTCTAGTACTACACCACATCACTTGCACCTCTTTTGCTTCAAATTTATAATAAGAAAACAAGTCACGTTAAAACACAGGTACTGTTTGCTCAGTCCACCAACAGTCTGCATGAACTGAGTTGCAGCTGTAAATTCAGTCAGGATGGAAACAGTACCTAGGTTTCCTCAAAAAGAGGGAAAACTTTAAGAGGTACTCCAGGCTTGCCAAAATATTTCAAGATACAAGCCTTCTTTAAGCAGAATACAGATACATAAAATAGAGCAAATGAATTTTTCCTTCTCATCTTTCTAGGAACTAATATTCAGTAATTTTATTTCTGCAGTCCAATGTGAGATACAAAATTACGAGTAAAAATTTGCTTTGAAGCCATAACAAAATACTTCTATATTTTTTTCAAAAAGAATGTACTTTCAGAGATCAGCGCTTTTATTAAATGTGTGGGGCTGTTCTAGTTTCCTTGCGATGGCTTATCTAACACCTACAGTTTCAGTGATTTTTCCCGGATGACTTTAGCATAATGAGTATTACTTGACTTTAGCTCAGAGAAACCCAGGTTTAACATTTAGTAGAGCTACATTTTCATTCAGGCTTGCATATAGAATACCTGGTTTTCTTGGCAAGTGACTATATCTTTGTAACTTTGTTCCTAAACAAAATTTCTCATCAAAAGCCAGTAGTAAGGGCAAAAGAAAAACCCCAAGCCCTCCCAAAACTAAAACCCCATAAATCAGAAAGGGAAGGGAGGGGGAAGGTGGTCAGTAACCTAAGTGTGATATCTGCAAAGCACGCCAAGTCACAGAAAAAAAAAAAAAAAGGTTTACCATTTCAGTGTCCAAGTTAAATAAGATACAAGCGAGCTGCTCTGCCCCCTTCTCTTGCTTGTGCATCCTGGGGGGCTCCAGCATGGTTTGACTGAGGGGATGTCGTTCTCATTCCCTGCCAGGGGTTTCAGGAGTCGCACCCACTGCCCTTATCCGACACCCTTCATTTGCACGGGGTCTCTTTTGGGGCTTGTACACAGGTATCATATCTCTGATTTATCTTTCCCCACCTGTTTTTCTCCTGCTATCCTCCCTAACCCACCAACTGCATTAGGTGATTTTGATCAGGTCAATGATACCAATGATACCTCATAGATTTATCTTTTTCTTTTTTTTTTTTTTTTTCCCTCCAGAAACTAGCTAAGGAAATCGGATAAATTAATCAGTAGAATGAAATATAGGTCAGGACTGTTGAGTTTGATGCAACTGATCCTTCCTCTGCCTAAAAGAATACAGCAGTTGAACTTTAATTCCTCCTTCCTAAAGTAAAATAGGATATTCAAATTACAGTTTCTCAGAAAGTTAAATAATTTACTCTCCTTTTGAGACTTTTTTTTTTTGCCACAAACGTGTAGTCTATTTATAAGAGTCAGTGTTTTTCACCGAAAATAATTACAACCTTATTTTTCCTTTCCTTGGAAAGATGTGTTTATTATTATTAAATTGTAAGGGGCTTATCTAATGTTAACAATGCCTTTTTTCTTTCCTAGGTCCAAACCTGAGATGCAATCCTCACCAAGAGCTGGGGGACACTCAGATCAAAGTTGGCAAGAAACCAAAATAGGGCAGGGAGGGAGCTAAGAGAGAAAAAAGAAATAGAAAAGGAATGTAAACAGAAACCAGGGTAATTTTTAAAAAGTGTATTTTCAAAAAACAGAAGAAATTTAGTCATTAGCAAGTTCTTAACACCCACCATTTCAGATGAATGTTAGTTTCATGCATTCAATATAAAAAACTCAATTGTCTTTTTGTTTTAATATATTTACCTGCCTTGTATCAGTATTCCCTTAAGATATAAGTTTCAAATTAAGTTATCAAAAGTGACAGACATATCAAAAATATCTCTTATATCCTCCCCCTGTAAAGGGTTGCTAAGTACACGACAAATTGGAAATGTAATATGTAACTCCATATTTTATTTAGATGTAAAACAGCACTCACGAGTTTAAATAACTCATTTACATACATTCAAAGACTATTTTTTCAGAAAAGCTATTTAAAATACTATTTATTTTTAAACTGTAGAACTATATTTTCTACTGCCTGTATCAGTAATACTTAAGAAATAAGAAATTTAAACAAACACTGCATTGGAGGTACAGCTGAAATTCTTCTTGCAACATTACTTAAAGCTTTTGTTTCTTCACTAAAAATGAAGGTGCATTAATTGGCGGGCAGACTCTTATCAATGAATTTAAATGCTATGTCTATGCAAGCATCTTTCAACTTCTCAGTTGCATCGCATTATTACCCAGAAATCTTACATCAGAAATCTTACAATCCGACTGCTTTCAGAGTACTATCAATCCACACAAAATTGACATGACTCAAGAAAAATAAAACAGGGAAAATGAAAAAGATATTTGAACAAAGGCCACCAAGAATGATAACCTACCCCCCAAAGGTAATTACTGCAGCAATAATTACAGATGATGATTGATTTACTGCCCAGTTTTAGTTGAAAAATAGTAAATAACACACTATAAAGAAATATCTACCATCTCTATCCTGAACATTAAGCGGTTTTGTTAAGTCTGTAGTTTATGGTCAGCAAATCCAAGGTACTCCATCTGATTCGTACAATGTTGCTGTTTTCTCATTTTAGGGACTCCCAGGCTACTGGTACATAAGGAAGGCAAAGCCCATACCTCCACATAAAATGGAAGCTGTATCTTTTGTTTTAAATTAAGTGTGATGTTCACAGGAAGATATTTGAGACAGACCTCCTCTCTGTAATGCATCTAACAAATAACCATGAGTAAAATATGCCCAATTCTAACAGGAGAGCAATTTTCTCTATTTGCCAATTAATTCTCAACATTTATTCCTTTGTCCTTAAATATTTGGAGATCTAATACTACCCTTCAGTTGAAGTTTCCCAGCATCTTTTTGCAAATATGGCTAATTGGTCGCGCTCCTACTGGCTCTAAAACTCTTATGCGCACATAAATAAATCCTCCCTGGGAAGCTCGGAATATAAGTGCGCGCCCAAGCAACAGAACTTTCATTGTGGTATCATTTTTAAAAGGTGAAGGAAGAGCGGCTCGTTTGTTCTCCGCAAGATGCCAAACAAAAGCACTACTGAACCGCACAAACTTCAGTAAACTAGATACAGACGGCAGCAGCAGGTAAAGCAGTAAATTCAAGGCACCCTTTATTCCCTTTTAAAAAATCTGGAGAGTGAAAAAAAAAAAAAAGTAAAAAAGATTTGAAGCCTTCTCTAAAGCTCACTGAAGTCAACAGGAAGACTTTGAAAAGGGAACTCCTGGAAAGAGTTGTTTCAAGCGAAGGGAGCGCAGGGGTTTTTTTTTGCCAGGTCCTCCTGTACAAGTCCATAAAAGCAGACCCCGCTCCTGCTTTCTAACTATGAAACCGAGTTGGTTTCTAGGCACTTAACTCCTGATGTACGCCAGCATAGCCGGGAAGAAAGCAAGGCCTGCCCGCCAGCCAGGCAGCGGCTCGGGAGCACATCCCCGGCCGGGCTCTGCGCTCCCGGCTCGGGCAGCCCCCCGGGCCGCGCAACTTGCCCTCGGTTCTCCCTCGCTCCCCCTTCCCGCCCCCTAAAAAAAGTAGACAACTTATAGATGTTCTGACCTGACGCAACCCAGGCTTTATTCTACTTCAGTGCCATGTACAGACCAACCCGGGAGGAACGCGCCCATCCAGAGAGAGACGTTTATCTGAGGTGACAGCCACCCTCAGCCTCCTCACCCGCTCGCAGGCGAGGAGAAGCCCCTGCCCGCCCGGCCGGCCGCCGAGGACAACGACTCCCGGCTCCTCGGGGGGCAGCCAACGGCTGCCAGCTTCTGAGGAGAAGCGGGAGTTGGGGTGTGAGGGGGGAAGGGGGGCGGCTCAACGGCTGCCCGCTCCTCGGGGGGCGACACCCCGCGCCGCGCCGGGCTGAGGGGCGGCGGCGAGGGGCCCGCCGGGCCGGCGGGGGGCGGCCGCGCCAGGCCGGGGAGGAGGGGGCGGCCGGGCCGGGACGCTGCCGGCTCCGCTACAGCCGCACAAGCCGCCCTTTGTCCTCCTCCGGGTCCCGGGCTTCCCCCCGCCTCCTCCGGGGGTCCGAGCCCGCGTCCCTGCGCCTTGGGGCTCCGGGGTGCGCTCCCTCCCCTCAGTAGCACCCCCCACCCCCCCTTATTTCTGTATTTACTCGCGTGTTTATTTATTTACCCGCCGCCCCCCTCACTCACACACACACACACATGCCCTCGGCGGCGAGGGGCCGCTTCACGTGACAGCCGGCGCCACATTCCTGCACAGCCCCAACTCCGGCCCCGCGCGGGGAACTTCGGCCCGCCCCACCCC